>NW_026855776.1:0-19045 GCF_026571515.1 Ruditapes philippinarum
AACTATAACTCATTCTCAAAATTTAAATGTATTTTCATAAGTAGTTTAGTCACTCTTCAAAGTCGCATTTTTTTCATAAGGCAAATAATTTCATGAACAGATGGTTTAGTTCTTATATATATGTCTTTCATTTTCTTAAGAGAAATTTCCTTTTTTGCACCCTGCAACTCAAATACAGCCTCTAAACTTATGTTTCTAGTACTAATGTGGCGTCAAAGATTTGAGTAAAATACATTGTAATCAGCATTGTAAATTCTCCAAATAAATACATAAAGAAAATTGGCTCCTTAATCTACGAATCCGACATCTGCGTACGTTTCCGTATTCAAATTTAAATATTTCATCATTTTCCCGTGTACATGTGGCGGTGCTTGGGGGGGGGGGGGGGGGGTTGGTAGCGCGGACGGTACCTTACAATTACCACTTCCGTCCATATATAGGCTAAACAAACCGAACGTGTAACATTTTTAATTAAGTTGTTTCGGTCGTTCTTAGGGGATTACGTTTTTTTTCTCTTTTTTTTTGTAGGCATGCAATTGGTTTAGATATCTAAATATACATGAATTTTATTGGATACATTTTCTTTGCGGTTGGCTTTCTTTGGTTTGTTCAATGTATTTTTATTTACCTTTAACCTTTTGTAACATGGTATGAAAATGGTCAATAAAATTAATGTTGACCAAATTATATTATTATGTTTCTACTCACAATATGTGATGTTGTTTTGTTTGATTTGTTGTTGTTATTTTTGTTGTTGTTATTTTTGTTTCTTTTTCTACTTGCTGTCCTGTAATGACTTCCTGATATAACATGACCAGTGATGATGAAACCACGACTTCATATCCTTATGATGAAACTTTCAGTTTCAATTATGTAATTACTGATATAGATGTATTTTCTTTGATCGATTGTATGAAAGTACATGATTTATCCGAATTTTCGGATCATTGTTCAATATCGTTTAATCTCAATTATATGCATATGGAAACACAAGTAGTAAATTTTAATTCATTTAACAAAATTGTATGGGAAAATTGTGATATTAATAAATTGAATACAGTTTTGAATGATAAAAGGGCTATATTCGAGGAAATAACTAATAAACTCATGTTGAATGAATCTGATATAAATACCTGTATTTATGACTTTTCTAATATTGTGTTTGATATTTCATTTCAGCTTCAAGGTAAAACTTGTTCGCTGAAGCGTACAATTAGACCAAATGTTAAGCGGTCACCATGGTTTAATAACGAATGCAAAGCTAGTAAAATTGAGTTTTATAGATGTAAAAGACTATTTAGCGAAAGTCCAACTGATGTACATAGACATTTATTTTTGAATGCACGTAAACAATTTTGTAATGTAAAAAAAATCGCTAAAGGAATTATTTTGATAGAGAAAAACGAACTTTGTCGGATCTTAGCAAAAGTAGCTCTAGTAAATTTTGGAAGTATATACGTAAATATAATAATAGATGTAATAGAAAAGGAAATGATATTAGTCTAGATGATTTTATTAACCATTTTCGTAATATTTCGAACACACAACACGAGAGAACTTTTAATGATGATGATTATGTTGTTAGAGATGAAGCACTTCACATAGACAGTCTTGATTGTCCCTTTCTCCTTAAATGAGGTAAAGGAAACCATTTCCAGTTTAAATCGTTTTAAAAGCAGTGATATTGATGGAAATGTAGCAGATTTTTTTATTGATTCAAACGAATTTATTGCACCATATCTTGTCAAAATTTTTAATGTTATTTATGATAAAGGTGAATATCCTGAGGCATGGAGTAAAGGAGCAATTGTTCCAATTCATAAAAAGGGTGATTATACTGACCCTGCTAATTATAGAGGGATAACTCTTGTAAATGTTGTTGCTAAGATATTTTCGCTTGTATTACGTAATCGTATTAATAAATTTTGTGAAAATGAAAATGTATTGAATGACAGCCAATTTGGGTTCAGAGATAAGCGTAGTACTGCTGATTGTATTTTTCTTTTGCATGCGATAATTCAGAAGGTTTTGTTAAATAAGTGTAAACTCTATTGTGCCTTTATTGACTACGAGAAAGCTTTCGATACTGTAATACACGAGGCTTTATGGATAAAATTAGTACAGTCTGGAATTAGCTGCAAAATTATTAAAATGATAAAAGCGATTTATGAAAATGTTAAGTCGTGTATAAAAAATTATGATAATAGCTCGAATGCTCAATTCTTTGATATCTCACTCGGACTGAAACAAGGGGAACCACTCTCCCCTTCTTTTTATTTTATTTGTAAATGATATATCTTCTTGTATTAATTTCTCACAACTTTCTAATGATGATATAAATTTATTGTCAATGTACATGTTATTGTTTGCTGACGACATTGCACTATTTACTACCAATCCTGACAGTCTACAACTCCAACTCAACCAGGTATATGAGTATTCACGAAAATGGGGTTTGAAAATTAATGTAGATAAAACCAAAATATGTATTTTTGAAAAGAGAAAATCTAGACATAACTATACCTGGTTTGTTGATAATGAGCCTATTGAAATAGTTGATTCATTTTGTTATCTTGGTATACAATTCTTTTATACTGGTTCTATGGTTAATGCTGTAAAAACTTTAAGCGACCAAGCTCTGAAGGCATATAACAATTTGTTGTCCGTGTTTAGTAGAATAAAACTAGACATTAAAACTAAATTGTCCCTATTCGACTCTCTCGTTGTTCCTATACTATTGTATGGATCTGAAGTCTGGGGAATATATAACTGCAAAGAAATCGACAAATTGCATCTCCGTTTTTGTAAAATAGTCCTTGGTGTTCGACCTCAGACTTCCAATGCTGCTGTGCTTGGAGAGCTTGGTCGCTTTCCTTTATCTGTTATCTGTAAAGAACGTGCTCTTAAATACTGGTTAAATATAATGAAATATCCAGGGTCATTAGTACATACAATATTTTTGGAACAATGTGCTTTGTTACCTTATAATACCATGTCTACTTGGTCAGCGTCTGTTAAAAAACAACTTGATAGTCTTGGATATAGCTACTTATGGAATTATCTAAACCTTGATATGAATTATTTGCCAATGTTAAAACAAAGGCTGCGTGATCAGTACGTTCAAACATGGAATGATACAATAATGAATCAATCTAAGTTATATTATTATAGAAAATTCAAATGTGAGTTTAAATATGAAAAGTATCTAGATATTGTTACAAATGAGCATCAAAGAAAAGAATTGTCTCGTTTTAGACTCTGTTCCCATCTTCTTGAAATTGAAAGTGGTAGATTTGCAGGTATTGATCGAAACCTACGAACTTGTAAACTTTGTTCACTTAATGTTGAATCTGAATATCATTTTTTGTTATGCTGTCCACTCTATAGAAACCTTCGTCGAAAATATAATGTTAATTATTCTTTTCCATGCATTAATAAATTTACTAGATTATTGTCTTCAAGTAATAATAGAACTATTAGGAATATTGCCAAATTTGTATTTTATGCTATGCATTTGAGAAATGAAAAACTTGCAATTATTGCTGCTTCTTAGGTTCTTGTATTATAACTGTATTGTATAACATGTATTGTATTTATGTTAAATGTAAATTGTATTATCTTGGCCATCCTTTTGTATATTGTAAATGGCCAAAGGTATATTGTATATGCCGATTTGCCAATAAACTGAAACTGATGAAACTTTCAGTAATGATGACACTTATTTTTGTAATATGAGAAGTAATATGTGGCTTCCCCGAAAATTCCAACTTACCGAATATTTTCTTTTGGGACATTTGAATAATTCAGCTCGACCTGTTGAGACTAGAAAAATCGCATGAAGTCATGTCAATTTTAGATTTCAAAGCATAGAGTTTATTTCATCAATTCCATATTTGTACCAGTAACAAACTAACACAATTGTTTTAGGTAACTACAAGCATGTGTGTTGAGATTTAACTTGTTGAATGGTACATGATAAAGCAATGATATCATTTGAATGAGCAAAATTTGTGTCATCTTTAATAATGTGTCCTTAAAGGAACTAAACATTTCAATTAAGTTGTAATTCGTGTAATTGTCTTACTGTTTTGACTACATGACTAACTAATTAATCATGTGTATTCCTTATTATAGTATGATTTATTTATTGACTTAGTAGTAGCTATTGTCTTCTCTTCACGACAGTGTCTATATTTATATACATACTTTTATTACCAAATAAACAATATAAAAAGGACTCTCCATTCTTTTAGAGGCATGAGGAAAATTTTAAAGTTTGACAAAGATATACAAGTTAAAATAGAAGAGAAAAAAACACATTAAGAAGTAAGAAATTCTGATAGGGAAGAGACGGTTATACTACCATAATGTACATGTACTTAATCAGATAAGAATACTCAATTACATGATATATAAGACGATTACTATTATGATATTATTTAAAAACATTGTAAGTGAAGAAAATGTTATTTTTATTTTGCTAAAGGCAGTTATATGAATATGCATTTTTTATTTGGCCGTTTGAAGTATGTGTACTAGTACATCGCCAACTTGTTCTTGCAATATTCAGATATGATTAAGTTGTGGATGAAATACTCGTTAAGGCAAAAACAGAAAATTGTATTCCACAAATTTGTCTGGAACACGTTGGTTCAACGTAATAACAAACAGAATCCCTAAAGTACACCCAAAACAATAAAATAAAAAAGTTACAGACTAGGATTGATTGAACATTTAAATTTAGAAAGAAACATCCGCAGATGTTTTAATTTATAAAAGTACATGTTTGTGGCATAGCGAGAGTGAACATAATACTATCAGTGTTTCTATATAAAATAATTATATGTTTATGCAATACCGAAACAAAGAATATATGCATACATATTAAACTGTATTATCATTGTCTATACCTTATACCTATTATACCATTATATTACCACAGACGGGGAAAACAGATTTTAATTTCACTAATACACTAATATTAAAGATTATTCTAAGCTTTAATACGGAAAATTGCCTGTGCCTTCTTGTTTCTATATTTAACTGGTGTGCTGATGAAGGTAGTTTAGCAATAACATTTGGTTTAACATTTCTAAATAAGAAGATAATTGAAAATCAGTTACAGGGATAGTGATGATCTCAAATCTACATCGTGTCTCAATTTATATGTAAATATGTCTAAAATATCCTTAAAAATAAAAGAAATAATTTAACATCTAATGATTTTTGGAACAACTGGACATAATTAAAACCAGTGCATCGTAAAAATGAACGAACATTCGATGTCGCTCTATTTATAACATCATTCTTTCTTTTATTATCTTTTCTTAAGTCATCTAGAACAGTAAAACAAAATACAATAATTTCGTTTCTCATGGTAAATTCGCAAAAATCTTCCATTTTCTTGTATGCCTAACTTTCTACCAAGGACATTATTCAAATTCTTCAAACCACCAAACAAGACATGACTAAATGTTGGCATTAAAATTGTGTACCCCATATTTATTTTCTTAATATTTCAGAAACCCTTTCAAGATTATTAGCTTCAAAACTCACAAAACTTCACACTAATAATTAAGAAAAGAAGCACAAAAGGAGTCAGATAATGTAAGCAACAAATGTTATAACAAATCTGCAATTGATGGCAAAGAAAGTCACGGGACCTTCCCGACCAATGTTTTTGCTGTAAGTATAAACGGATCGCCACTGGATAAAACAATACTAAGTTTTACACTTTCTATATTCTAACCAACGTAAGACAAATTATTCTTAACACTTTCAGTTATCAATTTATTTAATTGGCTAATGGCTGTTGTAAGGACTTTGCTGTTTTGTAAGCATCACTGGCAAATAATAATAAATATATAGAAATTTGGTCCAAAGTTAAGCTTGTAGTTTGGTCTGGATGTAGATACAATTCAACATCTTTCATAAATGAGCCGCGTCATGACAAAACCAACATAATGGGTTTGCGACCAGCATGGATCCAGACCAGCCTGCGCATCCGCGCAGTCTGATCAGGATCCATGCTGTTCGCTTACAAACCCTATTACAAGTAGAGAAACGGATAGCGAACAGCATGGATCCTGATCAGACTGCGCGGGTGCGCAGGCTGGTCTGGATCCATGCTGGTCGCAAACCCATTATGTTGGTTTTGTCATGACACGGCTCAAATGATAAAAAAGCGCAGTTTGTTGTTCTGACGAATTAAGCTTGACCTACTAGGCTTGCATATGGGCAAGATTGTTGTGAAATTAAACCAGCGGGTATCAGAAAATGTAGATATTCTCTAAAAAATTTAATCAATCTGGCATTGATTATTCATAACATTACTATCAATATCTGCTCGTTTGTACTGCTATACATCGGGATATAATTAAAAGATCAACGCATTTTTTACCAAATTCTAGCCGTTTATTTTCTTATCCATTTCCTTTTCTCGACCACTTTTATCACTAAAATTTATCTAACCGATTTTCGTGATTCAGATATTTAAAAACAATAATACATGTATTATTAAAAGAATCTTTGCCGTGAAAAATTTCTACATATGATACGGCAAGACGCTTTCGTGGCTGTATGATTAATAAAAGATAGGATAGTACAATAATTATATAGAAGAAATAAGAAAATGGTATACTAGTATTTCAGTGACTTTTACATAAACAGTATCTTATTACGTACAATCAATACATATTCAATATTTACAGTTACATCAGGAAAAGGCAAATCTACAAGAATTTCTATTTATAATAAATTGAAGAAGTTCAACTTGAAATTTCAAGATTGATTAGATAAATTTGAACGGAGAATACATGCATAGACGTTTCACAATCACTGTCTACAAATGATAGAAAGTAAATCAAATTTAAAATTGTAAGCAACAATTTATGTTGCAGAATCACAATTTTGAAAGCCAATATGCTCTTTTACAATATGAGCCGCGCCATGACAAAACCAACGTACTGCGTTTGCGACCAGCATGAATCCAGACCAGCCTGCGCATCCGCGCAGTCTGATCAGGATCCATGCTGTTCGCTTACAAACCCTATAACAAGTAGAGAAACTGATAGCGAACAGCATGGATCCTGATAAGACTGCGCGGATGCGCAGGCTGGTCTGGATCCATGCTGGTCGCAAACCCATTATGTTGGTTTTGTCATGGCGCGGCTCAATTATTATTATTACATGATGTGCATTTAAGCATAATTTCATAAAGTAACTTAAAAATCTACTAATTTCATTCTTACATTGAAAAATGATGGTATCAAAGCATATGTCGCATTTTCTAATTTTAATCTAAAACCAAATAACGCGAGTGCTGCATGAAGATAATAACATCGTGCATTTAACAGGTAAATAACTTTAAAGATACGCTTCTTTTATGACACATATAAAAACTATTTATAGTAGTCAATTAAATTTTCCATGAATAACATGAATGGTGATTTAATGTTAAAGCACGAATGTACATCAAAATAGATAGAGTATTCGTTTTGAGTCACGTTTTTTTTATATGAAAGTAACGGTTTTATTACAAAAATATGTTTAGTTATTACTATATGATTAATCTGTACAGGTTTAAGTTACAGCCTCCGTACGGTATCTGTGGTAAATATTTTATTTGTTAAGGAAGTAGATTACTGATAAATTTTGTCCAATTAATTCACACACATACGCTAAATTGTAAACGGGTATGACTTATATACGCAATTGATTACAAATTAAACAAATATTTTCATAATAAACTATTACTAAGAATGAACGATTTTAATGTACCAAATTGAATTTCTTTAATATGAACTTTGGATTCGGTCAATGACATTATTAATTTGACCGTGCACTGAACTGTTTTATAAGAAATGTTGAAAAGGTTTCCATTCAAACTTCAAAAGAATAGAATTAAACAAATAACTAAAATGATTTCTAGCAATGTCACAAAACTTCAGTGTAATGAAGCATTCAAAGAGTTTGTTATAAATCCTGCATTTAACAATAAAGTAACTTTTATCCATCCGAAAATAGTAAGTATGAACGGACTGTGCTCAGCTGTTCAATTGATATTAAACTGTACTGGTGTTTTAACACTTGTTCACATGACCACTGTAAAGTAAAAGCAACATAAAATAGACATGGAAATGGTGTATAAATAGATTTCTGAAAAAGAAAGCATTACATTCGCGTACAAAAAATACATATGTATTATAAAATTTCGTATTTTCATTTGTAAGAATTGTTAAGGTGATTATGGACAAGGGTGCACGCCCTTTTTCTTTTGCAAACATATCCATTTCGGAACATAAAAGGACTTTTAGGATTCTCGTAAAGTATATGAAATAAAAGTGCAAAGGGTGTCGTAAGCTAATTGTTATGATTCTGATCGGCAAATTAAGCTACAGCCGGCAGAAACGTAATTTAAGGGGAATACATCACGATTTAATATGTCTGTCATAAACTTAATTGGCAGATATCTCAAGTCTTAATACTCTTTTCTGTGTAATGAAAGCAAAAAATTTAGACTCCAAGATTATTAACACACAAGGAAATAGAATTAATGAGTCAGGAACATAAAACTTTTCTCCTTTTTGAGATTTATACAGTGAATTGCGGTAAAATCTGAAATATAAAATCAGATTGGGAACTCAACGATTTGAAAAGATTAAAAATATTATGGTTACCAGTATAAGAGGAAAAGTTTAGAAATGATAATGTCTTGATAAACAACTTAAAGCAGTTATAATTCTTGACAGATGCACGAAGTTCACGAGGTTAACAACATTTACCTATTAAAACATCACCCTGTATTGGTGCACTTTTATTGAGATGTAACCACTCTTAAAATATTTGTGGTAGGACATCTTTATACAGATAAAATCGATTTTAACTACAGAGGATGTAGTTAATGATAAAGAAATATGGTAGATTGTCCGAAAAAAAAAAAAAAGTGAATTTAATCATCGGTCGATAAAGAGCTTAATGCAATTGGACTTGGACTTACATGTCCTTACCTATATCTTGAACATTTCGGTCACGTTCGCAGATACTGGAAGTAATTTGATAAAATGAATCACTATCAAATCTATTGAATGTCCGCCCTTGTATCTTAACATAATCAGAATGGCAACCGTGAATCTGGGGCGCATATCCTAATGAGCTATACGTTAAGCCGGTCCGTACTGTATCGGGTTGGTCGCGGGAACTTTTGTTATGCTGATAATAAGGCGATTAACGGTTTTGTTAACCACTTTTATGAATGAAAAATTACAATAACACAGTTTGTGTCTGTAATCTGTGATATAATGAGTTACTCCAGCGTATACTTTTCATTCATAGAGTAAGAATCCTTGAAGGGAAAGGACATTTAGTAAGTAAGTGACTCATTGAAAAACGTTTTAGCCATTGATCATTTGAACTAATACAACACTATGTCAGTAGAACAAACTTTTAGGCACTCCAGAATAACATGTTTCTCTCTCACACCTGCTGTATGCACTTCTACTCAAAGTACACATTGGTAATGATTTTAATTGCGTATCTTTATAAACATATCTCCTTTAATTGATGAACATTCAATATCTTGAAATTGCTCAAGGCCTTAAAACGTACATAATTTATAGTGTAGTCCTCGTGCACCAGCAATCTGTATGGGCGACACCTCTTCACAAGAATTAGTCATTGCTCTGTGGAAATGCAAGACAGCTTTTCTCGACTCAGTGAGTAGTGAGAGGATGTTTTAAAACGTATAAATTAAAGAGCACTTTTGTAAAAATTTATAATACAGTTAGGGTATGACTGTACGGTAAAACTTATGTCTTTCTTTAGACTTGACAACTCATAAATCGTTTGTTTATTGATTGTTTCCACTTCAAAACATCTTGAGTTATAAAGTGTTCAAAATATCGTAATGTATGAGCAACTCAAAAGTGATATATGACCAGAATAAATTTTGAGCTCAAAAAGATATGTCTGTGAGGTTTAAATTTCAATTATTAAATTAAAGAATGCGGATCATGAGCAAAACATACGTAGATGTAAAATAGTTTACGTGCTTTGTATGGGATAAATTTAGACCTCATGTATTCTATTTCGATCAAAAGGAAAGTGTTATTCATATTTATTATCATTATTTTAACCATTCCGAAACCGCTTCCTAAATAAACAAGTACTAATGTAATATGAGGAATGATTTTTCGTGACCATTGTAGGACTGCCTTCACGTCTTCTCGGTTAAGGATGACACCGTACCGTTACCTTTAAACGATCCCTTTCAAGATTTTTAACTGAAATATGCCCTGTAGAAAGCATAACAATTCAATGTGTTTTAGTGTGAAATTTTAGAAATACCATTGAAATACAAATTTTAAAGTGTCAATGCATATTGGTTTATGGTTATATTGGTTTAAATGACCAAATGCAATGTTCCCAAAAGTGAATACATGTATATTGATGAAAATATATCTACTGTACTGTACTTCGTTGACTGTTCCCTATAAATGCATATTATTGTGTATTTATAGGGTTAAGAAAACTTTGGGTTCCGAAGAAATAGAATGATTTATGCAGAAAGTATTTCAGTTCGATAGTAGGAAACTTTAAGCTTAAATAAACACTCTCGAACTTCTCCCCGAATCAACCAGAATTGAGCAATGAGGATAGCCTTTTTGAAACTATACACACATCAGATTCTAGTAGCAGTTGATTTTTGAAGAATGCGTATATCTCTTTAAATCTTCAATATTTACAAATGTCTTTCTTTTTTTCTTAATTTTTGTCTTGTATACCCACGTCATATATTATTGTGACTTTCAAGTTTTTCTGGTAGAAGAAGACCCTAGATAGGTGCCTCCCTGTCTGTGCAATATTTCAGGTACACACAGGTACATTAATATTATTAGTGCCACCGACCTTCCGTTGGCTAGCTAGGTACCTTTTTACATGGATCTTCAACAGTGGTAAGGGACGACACAGGGTATTCTGTCATTTTTTTCCTTTCCCACTATATATATAGATTTAATTAAATTATGACAGATTTCCCTGTGAGGGACGACATATATGTTTGGTTTAAAAGCCTTTTGCTTTTCTTGTAATGTGTGGCAAGTTGGTGATTATTATGTTTTGTAAGTCGCGAACAGTGTCTTGCAATTCATTAAACCCATAGTTGTTATACAATAAAGGGAGAAAACTGAGGGAAAAAATTTGTACAAATCATCTAGAGTTATTACGGCCCATTTATTATTGCGGTTATATTTGGCAACAGTATACAGTAAACAACGTACTAGTGTGATCTCCAAGGGGGTGTAGGTCGGGTACGCACGAATCAGTAATCAGTTACGCCGGACCTCGAAACTCAACAAACCGGAATTTGTTAAATATCTGGAAAAGTGTGGGTGATCTCTCGGAAGCAATGAAACATCAAGGAACAAAATTTTTAATTATATGAAAATTGAAAACTTTTGATTGAATCTGTTCATAAGAGATAATGTAAAAGTGCAACATCTCTCACGAAACCTAGAGGTATTCTACATGTATCTTAGTGCTGTATATTTTTGCATCAAATGTCACTAACGTGCTGGAATCAATGATCCCGAAGGACCCGAAAATATAGCAACACCGAAGTGAAGTACCGGGAGGCTTTAAATTTTAAATGCATAATTATTAATAAACAATACAAGGCGTGGTCTAGTTATTTAAATCTCTAAGTTTTACAGTAATTTAGTGTTCCTATTTTAAGTATCATGCTTGTCTTTCATTTGATGATGAAAATCTGGAAACAAAGAGATTGAAAAAAGTATTGCAGATCATCATCCATGATGTAGAAGAGCTGGAATTTTACTCATATCGTAAATTCATCATCAAAAGTCAATGAATGTCATTAAGAAGAAAATATTCATCGAAAGAAAATGCAAAGTCTTATTTTCAAAATTTCAATTTTTTGGAGGAAGCGGCTCGTTTTACTAGCGAATACCATTTTATTATTTACATACAAGTTCTACTCCTGTCAGATTAGCAACTACACTGAAAATTCTTCTAGCACTGGTGGGCCATATCCAGCTTAATCCAGGACCTATTTGCCACTCGTGCACATCAACCAGTCGATTGCATGGACACATCCGACATAATTATTTGTGTCATAATCGCACATTATAGGTGTGCTCGAGTGCCCCCGACTTTATACGCATTAATTATTGTAACGTTCTAAATTAAACATTGATTTTCTATTACGAGGCTTTCCACTTTTAAGATGTTCTTCTCGAAGACAAGGCTGTTGATGATAGCAGCATAGATCGAGCAGTTACTGAAAAACCCATCTCAGACGACCCAGAACAACGCGTTGAAGTACTTCAACCTCCAATTTCTCATTAATTGAGCCTTGTCAGGACAAAACCAACATAATGGGTTAGCGACCAGCATGGATCCAGACCAGCCTGCGCATCCGCGCAGTCTGATCAGGATCCATTCTGTTCGCTTTTAAACCCTTTAACAAGTAGAGAAACTGATAGCGAACAGCATGGATCCTGATCAGACTGCGCGGATGCGCAGGCTGGTCTGGATCCATGCTGGCCGCAAACTCACTATGTTGGTTTTGTCGTGGCGTGGTTCAAATGTGAGCGATAACGTTCCAAAAATGCCTTAACTGAAAACAACAATTAATGGTTACACTTTTTTCGATAACAGCAACTTGGTTGGTATCTATACGTGTTTTCGATAGCGAAACATTTCGTTTCTAAAAACACCAACAACAGAAGTGGATGTGGAATATGTAATTACAAAAAAAAGACATGACAAGTCATGATTTGTCAAACAAAACAAATAAAAGTTTACTTGTTGAGATACTATTGTTACGGAATAAACATATTATTGATTGACAACCAAATCAGACCGATTTCTCTAATTAATTTAGAATCAATTTTATCTAAACGTTCATTTGAATGCCAGTCTTTGCAGGCTCCCAACCTAGCACAAGCCAGGTACTGAATTGTAAGAGGGCCAGCGTCCGAATGTGTCTGTTAACAAGAGATTCCCACAGCTTGGCCGCCTAGTAAGGGAACTCCTCTATCACAGTTTGAATACCTAAAATTATATTTTGCATGACAAAATCATAAAGATAACCGGGTCACTGTTTATATAATATATCATGTTTCTATGACAACACTTTTTATTCTTATATTCTTCTACCTTTAAGAGATTGGAGCCAAGAGTATTTTTTTTTTGAAGATTTAGTTGATAATCAAAAATTGACGGTAATGTATTTCAAAATATTGGAAATAATTTTGAATAAATTAATATCAAAAGTTATACACTCGCTTATGCATTTGTCTATGGCTGCAGGTAAAAATATTTACAGTTCCCATTTAAATAAATGATACATCAGTTTTTAAAGAGAACTACCTATTAATTTTTGTTATGTACAAAACTATTCATTTGAGGAGTGATATTTCAATGGAGTATATAGGAGCTGCTTATCTCTGTTATCTATGTCTCTGCAAATATTCAAGTTATGAATTATGAAAAAAATGATTATAAAACTCTTTTGAGAGTCATTGGTGACCAGATACCATAGAAGACCGGAGACCGTCTTTTAGTATGTCCCTTGACAGCTTTTAGACAGTCGTACGGATATATAACGGCTTTAGACGATGTTTATACTATGAAAATAGAGGCCGATTCGGTCAAATATGGCAGATAAACAAAAAGAACATGTGGATCCACCGGATTCCAAAGCACAAACAAATGAACAAAAATATGTCCAAACATATCAGAAGAGGGAAAATGACGATTATGGATATTCTTTATTTCCAAACAGAAGTGCAGGAAAAGTACCAGAAGAAGAACAACCTGGACTGTTTAAAGTTTTAAAAACTGGTGATTTTTGGTCCTATGCTACATATAGCCCTGCACATCATCAGAGATGCAGAACTTTAGTTAGATATTGTACAGATCATGGTAGGTGTATGATCATGGACATAAAAATTTTAAATGAATTTAATGATTATGTGGATAGATTGGTTGGTAGTCCATCTAGATATGCCTAGCTTAAGGTCTTCAGCGTACCCGTTTATATACTATGACATGACGTGAACGCTGAAGATAACCCCATAGGGAAAGTCCACCAATAATCGTGCCAGGAATCTGACACGCTCGTATTTATTCATCGAACATGCCATGAAGTAAAGTGAAGCAATACCTTGATAAAACTATATATATAATCTGTTGATAAGCCAAGGATGGACAAATAAAAATCTTATTACGAACATAAACTACCTAATAGTTTCCGACAGGTAAAATTTTCGGCACTTGGCCGCCATAATTGCCAAAATGTTTGATCACGTGATTACGAGATTGACCTTTACGAACCCATGTGCCTCCAATATTTTTATAAATTACTTTTTTTAAAGATATTGAAAAAGGTGATTTATTGACTTTTATATTCAATACAATCATATTTAAGTACTAAAAAATTAATGAAAATAAATAAAAACATTATCTTGAATAAAAGTATCGAAATCATGTCAACAAAATGTTCTAAAATATAGTACAACGACTCTATTCAAATCTGTTTCCCGATGCGAATGACGTCATACGAGATCTCGCGTGGCACCTGAATGTCATGGCCAACTGTAGTCGGCGTAAAATTGATATTTTACAGTTAAATAGGCAATTTTAATGACGGTATTAATATTTTGATACTTTAATTGGTATAGAATGATATTAAAATGATTGTTTTATCGTAAAATGCACAAGAATTGATTGGGTCAAGTGTATTTGCAAGTGAAAAACAAGAATAAATCAACTTATGTTATTCTGGTTAGGTTTCGTAACGGGTCTAATCCAAAACTTTAATGCCGCATCAGATGAAAAACAAAAATGTTAAAAAGCGGCTTATAAAGTTTTGGAAGCCAGAACTAAGATATGCCTTGTTCTCATATTTTCAGGGGTTCTCATATTTTTGTGTCGTGAATGACAGCTTGGCGATTGATTGGACTCTCCAAAAAGCAGTCAAGTTTTCGCCGACACTTATTTCTATTAATTACTTCCTTTAGAATGCGGTCTTAACATATTAAACACATAAAATAAAGATAAATATTTATAATAAGGCTCCTTTAATATAGTAAATTTGCAATATTTTCGCCTAATAACAAAGAACAGACAACTTTTTGTGCTGAATTTTGCCGTCTTCAATCTGCCACAGTTGTCGACCTTGCATGTTCCATTGCAGTGAACGCTCTGTTTTGTATTATGCGCAGCGAAAGTTTGTAGCAACATGTTAACCTATGTCAGTATGTGCAATTAAAATTCAATTAAAGAGCATCAAATATACGTTTTTGTAGTCTATTAAGAATTTTACTACCTGATTGCTAGGCAGTTTAAAGTCAATTGTATGCTTATTTACACTTTATAATTCCTTGGAAACTATTCTTCCATACTTGAAAAATAATGAACAAAGTTAATATTGTGTTTATTGTAGTAAATGTTGAATGTCAAAAGATTTTCATGTTCTCTGTCAATGTCATTTCAATTATGATTATTTCTTTTCTCATTTTTTATACGTTATTTTCAACTACGCAGCAACAAAAGAACAAAAAAACGTATCTTCGATTAAAAATTCATCACCGGGACTTATGTCTAACTTAAACCAATGTCCCGATATATATTGAGTGCAGCATAGAATTTGACCGTGTGCAACATGACTACCGAAAACGAGGCCATCCAATCAAAATCCCCTGAAAATCTGTGACAGCTTCCGAGCGACACAGACTACCGATAGTGAAAGTAGAAAGATTAGGATTTATTATTGAAATAGTTTATTTTCGTATTTTAAACGGTTCCTTTTTTTGTTTGTCATAGTTTTTAGCTCACCTGTCACAAAGTGACAGGGTGAGCTTTTGTGATCACTTTTCGTCCGGCGTCCGTCCGTCCGTCGTCCGTCCGTAAACTTTTACTTTAAATGACATCTCCTCATAAACCACCAAGCCAATTTCATCCAAACTTCACAGGAATGTTCCTTTGGTGGTCACCTTTAAAAATTGTTCAAAGAATTTAACTCCATGCAGAACTCTGGTTGCCATGGCAACCGAAAGAAAAAACTTTAAATGTCTTCTTTTAACAAACCCAAAGAGCTAGAGCTTAGATATTTGGCATATAACATCTTCTAGTGAGTGTCTACCAAGTTTGTTCAAATAAATGCCCTGGGGTCAAAATTGGCCCCAGGGGGTCATTGATTTTCCCTTTATGCATATAGTAAAAACTTAAAAAATCTTCTTTTAAAGAACCCAAAGAGCTAGAGCTAAGATATTTTGCATATAACATCTTCTCATGACTGTCTACCAAGTTTGTTCAAATAAAAGCCCTGGGGTCAAAATTGGCCCCGCCCCAGGGGGTCATTGATTATCCCTATATGCATATAGTAAAAACTTTAAAAATCTTCTTTTATAGAACCGAAAAAGCTAGAGCTAAGATATTTAGCATGAAACATCTTCTCATGAGTGTCCACCAAGTTTGTTCAAATAAAAGCCCTGGGGTCAAAATTGGCCCAGCCCCAGGGGGTCATTGATTTTCCCTATATGCATATAGTAAAAACTTAAAAAAATCTTCTTTTAAAGAACTCAAAGAGCTAGAGCTAAGATATTTAGCATGAAACATGTTCTAATGGATGTCTACCAAGTTTGTTCAAATAAAAGCCCTGGGGTCAATATTGGCCCCGCCCCGGGGGTCATTGATTTCCTTATTTGTGTATAGCAAAAACTTAAAAAATCTTCTTTGAAAAAACCAAAATAGCTAGAGTTAAGATATTAAGCATGAAACATCTTCTAGTGAGTGTCTACAAAGTTTGTTCAAATAAAAGCCCTAGGGTCAAAATTGGCCCCGCCCCAGGGGTCATTGATTTCCTTATTTGTGTATAGCAAAAACTTAAAAAATCTTCTTTGAAAAAACCCAAATAGCTACTGTTTAGATATTAAGCATGAAACATCTTTTTATAGGTGTCTACCAAGTTTGTTCAAATAAAAGCCTTGGGGTTAAAACTGGCCCCGCCCCAGGGGTGTCATTGTTTTTAACTATATGTGTATAGTAAAATCTTAAAATATCTTCTTTTAAAAAACCCAATGAGTTAGAGCTTAGATGTTAAGCATGAAACATCTTCTTATAGGTGTCTACCAAGTTTGTTCAAATAAAAGCCCTTGGGTTAAAATTAGCCCTGCCGGGGGGGCCGAGGTCATTGTTTTTCATTATATATGTATAGTAAAAACTTAACATCATGAAACATCTTCTAATGGGTGTCTTCCAAGTTTGTTGAAGTAAAAGCCCCTGGGTTTAAACTGGCCTCGCTCCGGGGGCCTATATACAGGTGAGCGACCTCAGGGCCATCATGGCCCTCTTGTTACTTACTGTTGATGTTTTTTGTCTTCCACTTACTATTAATTTAAAAACAGTGGCTAAAATTTAAACCGTTAATCCCCCGAAAATACGGGTCAACAGCATATATCTTCTTTTTCTGTCAAACCACAGGGACGTAAGTAGTTGTAAAAGAATTTGCAACCTCTACCACTACCAAAGCAAACCATCGTCGCTTTGAGATATTTTTGCTTCTGGGTGAAACTTGACTGACATAAACAATAAGAAGCCCGTAACGTCTGAGATATTGGACTACTGATAAAAACAATAAAAAAATTTAGAAACAAAGCAATTTTCTATATATCACATAATTATAGTAGATTGTACACATTGTCTTATAAAATTGTATGCTTTGACTTGGTAGGCTTAGGCAGTAATGTTTGGTTATACATTTGTAAAATTCATGAAGGAATAATCGAAAACGAAGCCAATATTTAATTTTAGGATATGCATATAAACCCCCCACTATATAATTCTGCTAATGGGACCTTGCATCCAATTCATGCTCCCATCAAATTTTTTTACAGAAGTCTCATAACAAAGAAATCAGCAATTGTTGCAAGATCATTTATTCAGAGAAATGTCCATCAATGCCCCAAGAAGACCAAAGAGCACTGCTTCATAAACCTAAGGGCTTTTTTTCCTTCTATAACAGGGGCCTATATAAGGCCCCTTCACAATTCAAAATTGCACATGGGGCCTCCGTGGCCGAGTGGTTATGCTCGCTGACTTGAGATCACTGGTCCCTCACTGCTGTAGGTTCGATCCTCACTCGGGTCGAAATCTTTCATGTGAGGAAGCCATCCAGCTGGCTTACGGAAGGTCGGTGGTTCTACCCAGGTGCCCGCTCGTGTCTGAAATAATGCTCAGAGGGGCACCTGGGGTCTTCCTCCACCAATAAAAGCTGGAAAAAAATCGACGAAAAAATCTCGGCGGGACGCTCTAGGATGGCCCGACTTGCATGTACGGTCGCCCATATGGGCTTTCCGGCGGCGACCTTAAATAAACGCATTAAAAAAAATTTAAAAAATTGCACTTTTTTTTTCACAAAGCGGCAGAAAAAGTTCACAATTTCAAAGGAGATTTCACAAAATATTGGGACTTTGTCTTCGAAATACATTGTTTACCTTCCAGTAAAACTTGATTTACACCAATTGCAATAACACAAAAATAGTTTTAATCAAGTAAAATGGTTTTTGCACATGTTAACCGGGTTAAAGTACCGACTTGAAGCAGATTTTACACAGGTCAGAAATTATAATCATCCATTTCAGATTTCAAAATATTGTGAAATGCCAAATAATATGTCGTTTTTATGCCCCCGGGCATATAGTTATTGAACCCTCCATCTGTCCGTCCGTCTGTACGAGGTTAACCTAGAACGGCAAGTTTGGATTTTTTCCTTTAAGTTCTACCTGTTACCAATGGCTTCTTAGTTTTTACAATACAAAGTTAAAAGTATCTGTCAAGTTACATAACTATGGCTTCCATATTTACGCCCAAGTTATTGCCCCCTTTTCAGCAACTTAAAAAATGAAATAATGGTTTTAACCCTAAAAACGGCAAGTTTTGGAAATATCTTAAGTTCTTATCTAATACTAATGGCTTCAATAATTTCCAACTTAACTTATCAATACAAAGTACATGATATTGC